>NC_067142.1:20073711-20118711 GCF_903995435.1 Acomys russatus
AGAGAGAGAGAGAGAGAGAGAGAGAGAGAGAGAGAGAGAGAGAGAACAATAGTTTATTCTGGAATCAACTGTGCGTGCCCACGCCCAAGGTACATCTACGTAGGTCTTCCCAATTACCATGTTCCAATGAGGTAGCAATTTCATTAACTTTTTAAAGTAACAGAACAAAGAAAATCCTAAAACACCACACGGTGAGACTACTGGGTAGGCGGGTCACAGCCAAGCAGGAGAAACTCTGCTCCGGGCCTTTGGTGCTCCCTGGCAGAATTCTCAGTTCTTGGATTGGTAGATGTTAGGGGTCTGTGCTGGTTAGTTTTCTGTCAACTTGACACAAGCCAGGACAATCTAGGAAGACTGAGAAAATTGAGAAAACCACAACTGAAAATATGCCTCTACTAGGTTTGATGTGTGGGCAAGTCTGGAGTCGGGGGAGCACTTCCTTAATTAATGATTGACGTAGGAGGGTTCACTGTGGTGGGTGCCGTCCCTGGGCAGGTGGTTATAGACTGTATAGGAACGCAAGCTGAGCAAGCCATGGGGGAACAAACCAGGAAGTAATGGTCCTCCATGAACCCTGCTTCCTTCAGTTCCTACCTCCAGGTTCTTACCTCTAGTTCCTGCTCTAAATTAAGCTGAAATAAACCCTTTCTTCCCCAGGTTGCTTTTAGTCATGATGTTTGTCACAGCAATAGAAAGCAAAGCCACAAAAGATGTCAGGTCACCATAGCAGAGGGCAATAAAAGCCAATTAAGAGGGCTAATGTCATACAGGCAGGCAAAACACCAATGCATATAAAATAAAAACAATAAATTGTTTAAAAAGAAAAAGAAAAGAAAAGAAACCCCAAGGTTACTTTCCTCTGGATCTGCAACATTCCAACCTCTCCACACCACCGAGGCAGACCCAGCTTCGAACCATCTCATCATCCCTACCTTGTTTTCTGAGACAGGGTCTCCCTGTAGTTATGGACGCCAACTAGCCCTGGCAGACAACTTCCTCTGCCTCCCTAGCTAAAAATCACAAGCTTGCACTGCCATCCCAGGCTTTCCCTCCCCACCTTTCATTTTAAATGGGGATCCTGGGGGATCAAATGCAGTTCCTTGTCCTTGCACGGCAAGCCCCTCCCATCCACAGAAGCTTAGATCTTTGCTGGTGAACAGAGGCAAAAGAACTTTTCTGGCTGCCAGAGAGACCCTGAAATGAGGCCATCCGTGTGACCATCTCACAGAGCTACCATCTCACAGAGCTACAAGCCATTTCTCAGTGAATCTGCCAGGATCCTTACTTCTTGAAAGGGCTTTGCAAATTGGGAAAGCGTGACTTCAGATGGGTCTGCTGGTGTCCTTCCAATCTTGGGTCAGACCGTCCATCTAGTGAGCACAGAGCACCAAGGTGCAGGAAGACAGTTCTCTGTGTTCCATCCTCAGCCAGCCTACTCTGTTGGGGGGGGGGGTTGTTCCAGGGGAGAGTCATACATGCAGTGTCTGACATTTTCACAAGCTATGGACTCACCTTCAAGTCAGGCAACATAAAACAATTCTTGGATCTCAGAAACTGGATTCCTCCCTGCAGAAGGAAGCCTGGGTGCCCACAGCGTTTAGCACCATGGACAGTGACAGGACAGCTGGTGCATCTTGTGCATGGTATAGTGTGATGATGCTTGGCTGAGCTCACTGCCACTCACCTGTGGTTCCCTGTGGGTGGAGACAACGTGAGGATGATATTGTATCTGTGCCCTCTGGGAGAGCGCAGGCACAGCTGAGGTTCATTAGCACCCACTGAGGCACCACATTGTTTGAACTCTTTGTCCTGTCCACAATGTGTGTTCAGGGTGTAGTATTCAGTAAATCCTCCAGCTTATCTGTTTCAGTGAGAGGCTGGGGCTGCTAATATCAGTTGTCAACTAGCCAGGGTCTAGACTCTAGAATAACCCGGGAGACCATGTCTGTGAGAGAGTTTCTGGATTAGGTTAACTGAAGTGGGAAGACCCACTCTTGACATGTGCAGCATCATCCTATGGGCCAGGGTCCTGCGCTGCCTATAAAGGAGGAAGTGAGCCGAGCTCCAGCCTTCTCCATTCTTCGGCTTCCTGACTGGGCTTGCAATGTGACCAGCTGCCTCACGCTCCGGTTGCCACGCCTTCCTGCCATCTTGGATGGACGGTATGCTCAAAACGTGAGCTAAAATAAACCCATCCTTCCTTAGGCTGCTTTTGTAGGTATTTTGGTTTAGCAATGAGAAAAGCAACTAACATAGGAAACGAGCCCAAGTCTATTGCCAACTTCTGTGTCTGCATTAACACTGGGCCAAGACTGCCTCTAGGGGAAACCCATATGGTCGCATATCAGCTTTTGATCAAAGTCTGCCTCCTGGACAATCCATAGGTGTTCGGTGACAGTACAGAAGCTCACTATTAATGAAGCTTCCAAGAACAAACAAATAACCATACCTTCTGCAGGCCACTGGGGCTGTGGGTAGTTTACTGTGCTGGCCAGGACAGAACACCCCCACCTCTTCTCCTATCTCTGGGTCCCCAAGTCCAGCCCTGTGGAGGATCAATACACTCAAAGACAGGATTTTCCTTAAAGACTATCTCATCATTGAGGAAGTATTCCCTCACAGGAGGCAGGGTTCTGCAAATGCCTCCACTGGTCGCATGTGTCGTGCAGCTCTGGGACATAGGTGGCTTGGCAGAGGTAAGGTGTGTGTGAAGAGACGCCATGAGCGGGGAGGCAGAGGAGGAGGTGGGCGGGCCACCTGCTCATCAGCTCAGCTGGAGAGGTACAGATGTTTCTGCCTGGAGTCCTTTCTGTCTCCTACGTGGTGGGCACCGAACAAAACAGCACTTGCTGCTAGGGCAAGTAATGAGACAGTGCCCCCTGTGAGACAGAAGAAGGGGCAAAGCTTCAGTAGGCAGCGAGCTGAGAAGCTCGATTGGTTCTCTGGCCAGCATGGGTAGGCATGAGGCTGGCTCAGTGCAGAGTCCTGGCATAAATCACCTTGCAAGTGAGAGGATTATGGGAGACGTGGCCCCAGGAGGGAGCATATGCAGGCACAGAAGCAGGCCCTCTCCTCTATGAGTCCCCAGCAGGAGAGATAATTAAGGCTGTAGCCACTGCCTCTGAGAGGCCAGGCGGGGGCTTTCTGGGGCTGGCTGACCCTCTTGACTCAAATGTGTTAACTGTGATCAGCTAATGGGCCAGGCCAGCCGTCTCTCAGCACTGGGCTCTGAGTGAGGCTGTGAGCATCTTCAAGGGATGAGACTGGGGCACCCCCCACATCCTCCTTCACTGTGGCCTCCAGAGCTGGGGATGGAAACGGGTGCTGGGGTCCTCGGGGCCCTGTGGGCTGAGCCTTGCCCATCTCTGGGGCACAAGTTCCTCCCTGAACAAAACTGTGCAGGCCATGATTCCCAGCCGCCAGTGCATCCCAGGTAAATGCCCTGCACCCAGAAGATAGCACCATTGCCCTTCCTCAGTACGCCCTGTGGCCCCAGGGAGAGAAGGGGCTAAAAAGACTGAGGGAGCCACAGGGCACGTTTGCTTCTGTGGTGCCTCCAAATACTCCCAACTCACTCAGGGAGTAGGGATGAGCTGCAGGTGGGGAGCAAGAAGAATCTGGGAGAGGTACTGGGGTGGGGGTGGGGGGTGGCTCAGTGGATGGTGTTTGCCCTCAAGTGTGAAAACCAGTATTCAGGTCCCCAGCATTTGGGAGGCAGAGTCATGGGAACTGTGGGCAAAAGATCCCTCCAGTCCCCACCCTCCCCTTCCCTCCCCACCTCTATCCTCCCTTCCCCTCCCCCCTCCCCTCCCGTCCTCTGCTTGTCTCCTAGTTAGCTGGGGTGTGGGGTGTGGGGTGTAAGGGGTTGTTCATCTCAAGGCAAGGTTTTCTCTCCCCTCCCTTTCTTCCTTTCTTTTCTCCTGTTCTCCTCCCCTCCCCTCTCCACTCCCAAGGCTAAACATCATCTGCACTCTGAAAACACTGATTTGTACATTCGGGAGCCCTCATCACCTCTGAATCCCGACTCCGGTCCACGGCAGGAAGTCTCCCTTTAGAGGCTCACTGTATCCCGCAGGTAGCCTGGGCCAGGCATGTAGCTCTCCAAGCTGCTTCTTCTTCCTGTGTTTACTTAGCCCGCCACTCGTGTGACAAGGCAAGAGTTAATCACGACTCCTTCCTCAGCTTTTGCCTAGATTCTATCAGTAAGGCCCAGGCTTCCGTGTTCAAGCACAACTGAACACGGCCGCTCCTCGGCAGCCTCCCACCCAGCCCCATTGCCTCCTACCAGGTTAGGGGATAGTCTCTTTAGTTTTGTTCCTCCCACTATCCACAAATGCAGGTGGCCCCTGTCACTGCATTGATGAACTCAGGATAAAACCAATGTTTTCCAACACGGTCGAGCACATGCGCGTGCGCATGCGTGTGGGGCAGTGGGGGTGGGGTGGGGCTGGGGACTATCCTTGGTTATCATTAATCAGAAGCTATTATCTTGTTTTATAAGACAGCCTCTCATTTCTCTGGATCTCTCCAGGCAGGCTGGAGTAGCAGCAGCAGCAATCTACTCACCTACAGCTGAGTTCAAAGGAGAATGAGAAAGAGACTTGGGGTCCTCCAATTCCCTTCAAGGGAGCACTCTCAACGACCTAAAACTTCACCTAGCCTCACCGTTCAAAGTTTCCATATCCCCGCAATGTCCCCAAGTGCTGGAACTAGTTTGCCCTTCCTCTCCCTCCCTCTCCTCCCCTCTCTTCCTCCTCTTCCTCCCTCTATCCCTCCCTGCCTCCTTCCTTTCTTTCCTTCCCTCTCCTCTCTCCCTTCCCTATTTCTTTCTTCCTCTTTTTCTTTCTTTCCTTCCTCCCTTCTCCTTACAACATCGCCTGCATCCCTAAGACACTAGGATGTGGATCTCAGTTTCTGCCTCACCTCCTGCCTCTACTCTAAATTCTGGAATTGCATGCTGGGTTAGTGTGGTGCTGGGGATAAGACCCTGGGCTTTTTTTTTTTTTTTTCCTACTGACTCCACTGGGTTACAACCCCAAGCTTGGTCTTGCAATTTAAAATTGTGGCTAAATATTTTAATGTCGCTTATAATTAATATTCATGAGAAGACAGTCACTCGGCTGATACAGAGTCCTTTGGAGAAGCAGAATCACCGGTAACAAGCAGCTGGCCAGACGCTGTTGTCCCACACTGGCAAGCTCTCCAATGGGAGGGCAGGGGATGGCGTTCTCCCCACGGCTGGCTAGATCTGCTGCTGCTCAACTCGCCACCTAGTGGACATTCGGTGGAGGAAGCCTGCACGCCCTGCAAACCAAAGGGGTTTCCCAGCAAAGCTGACCCCAGGAAAGGTTACTTTATGTGTGGTCTGTGGCCACACTCTCTGCCTTGGAGGAGGTGTGCATATGATGTTTGAATCTTTTTTTTTTTTTTTTTTTTATTAACCGTAAGCCCATCTACACAACCCTGCTTAGTGCCTACAAATATCATCCCTGGTACCACACCCGCAACAGCAGAGGGGAGAACGCCAGTGGGTGATGATGTCAACTGACCTTCCACTAGCTTTTACAAGAGTGCGCTCATTTAATCCTCCCAGGAGCTCTGAGGTAGGTGCTGGTCCCATGCCTACTCTGTGCACATGGAGACAGAGGCTCAGAGAAGTGAGATGCTTTGATCAAGCTCACATGGGTTGCAGGAACAGTGCTGGACCCAATAATGGGCTTCCTACAATTACTCATTCTAGGGTCACCCTGGGCAGAGATGGCGAGAGAGCTGAAAGTCCAGAAAGCCAGGGTGGACCCTGGATGAGCTCCTCTCGCCTTCAAAGCCTTTGTTTTCCCATCTGTGCTACAGGAGAATGAGCTTGAACGCACAGGACTGTGTCTGCGAGTGAAAGGAAGAACACTCACAAAATGACTAAGGCATATCTGTCCCAGGTAAGGCTGGTCCAGGTTCAACCCAGAAGCTCTTAGCAGGAATATTCCAGAGACCTATGCTGTGATGGAACAACCTGCAGCAGCCAGAGGTGTGGAGCAGAAGTGACCACAGCGACAAAATGGTGAACTGAGAGCATGGCACCTGGTAAATGATCACTTAATATAGTGCAGTGGCTCCAGAAAGTGGTCTGTTCTGGATGCTTGGAAAGCCGGAACCCAGAAGTGTGGAGCCATTCATCTGTGCCAGGGATGGATGGACCAGGGCTTCCAGCACACCCAAAGCCAGGCTCCTCCCCCCTCAGATAGAGGTCTTGCCAGCACATGGGGGGGGGGGGGGCTCCTTTCCCCCTTTCAGTTGTCTTACCATAGTAGAGGGAAAGAGACAGTTCTCCTTTAATCTGTACCCCAGCTGGTTAAGGACTCAAGCTCAGAGGTGGAACCCAAATGCATTAGGATGCAGGGAGAGGGAGCTGGGGTGTTCCAGGAGATGAACCCACACCTCTGCCTGGAGTGCGGCTCTCTGTGTCCTCAGTGAGCATGGTGAAGGGAAGGGGGAGAACCTGCTGAAACACACGTTGAAAAAAAAAAGCCATAATGGCAGCCAAGGCTTTGTATGGTATTTTACAAAAGAAACTAAATTTAAAGAAAAAAAAAAAGTAACAACTGAAAAAAGAGGGGGAAGAGGGGAGGGGAAATATGGAAGGGGTTGGGGAGAGGGGGAGTCTGCCTTTAAAGAAACCAGGGTTTAACATCACTACTGACGTCCTGTCTCCTCAGAGGCCCTACTCTAATTATGATTTTTGTTCTCTAGTCCCACATAATTTCTTTATTAATTATTTTTTGACAGGGTTTCTCTGTGTAGCTCTGGCTGTCTTGGAATTTACTATGTAGACCAAGCTGTCCTCTAAGTCAGAGATCCTCCTGCCTCTGCCTCCCAAATGCTGAAATTAAAGGTGTTTGCCATCTTTCCCCAGCATTTTAAAAATTTTTAAAGCTATTCATCATTACTCACCAAACATGTTTGACTTTTACTTTCAAGGGCTAACCTGACGTGTAAGACAAATCAGCCACGTCTTTCCTTCTGAACAAAATCAAGGTGTGCCTCTTTGTCTCCATATTCCTTTACTTGGAAACTGGCCACTTTCTGGAGTGTGTGAATCCCCCACACCCAATGAAATGGCCAAATTAAAAAAAGAAAGAAAGAAAGAAAGAGGAAAAACAAAAGACTGTAACATACAGGTCTAAGCGTTTCTGTTTCCAAATACAGGAGACACGGAATAGCCAGTGACCCATGGTGAAAATGTCTACAGCTAACAGATTCTGCACTGGGTGTTTTGCACATCTTACAGCCCTTCTTGACTGTCAAGATAGCTCAGCAGGTAAAGGTGTTTGGAGCCATGCCTGAGGGCTGGGAGTTTGATACCTGGACCAACCCACTTAGTGGACCTAGAGAATCTAACCTCACGAGTTATCTATCACCTGACCTCCACACAATAAATAGATAATGTAATTTGTTTTTAAAGAGTTCTTCCAAAAGTTCATGGAGGTTTGCTGCAGTAGCCGATTTCACAAAATTTGGAGTACTAGATTTATGAAAGATGGCCCAGGAGCAAGACTGATTTAATTCTGGTCACTTCCCGAGGCTTCTAGAAGGTCCTTCCCACAGAGCTGCAAGCTGAGGCTGTCCTGCACTTGGGTTGAGATCTGGGCCCAACTAGACAGAGGATGGATAAAGTTGGTGACCTCACCAAGATCTTGCAGGCATCACGATTTTGAAGATCTTCGTGGCCTTGTGTGTGTGTATGTGTGGGTGCTGTGTTCACCCACTTACTGCGTGCGTGGGTGCCAGTGCGTGCTGGTCTGTGGGAGGCGCGTGTGGGCAAGGGTGGGTGTGCCTGTAGAGCCCCAGCTGGGGGCTGCGGCCGGCTGCTCCCACTTGTGGCTCCTGGGCGCCGCCAGCAGGCACATCTCCGGAGGACGCCGCGGGATAGGAGCTGATGACAGGAGGACGCCGTCTCCCGAGTGATGGCAGCTCACGCTGCTGCCTTGCCGCCTCCGCCGCTCAGTCCTGATTTCCTTACGTCAGGGTAGCTGGGTCCCCCCTCCGCCCGGGAGCCAGCGAACAGCAGGAGAGCAGAGCAGAGCGTGCGGCAGAGCTGAGCCCTGCCAAGACCCGCCAATCCCAGCAGAGCTGGAGCCAGCGCAGCTGAGGCAAAAACGGACGCCGCACCCGGACCCATTATTCCCCAGCCGCTGCCACCGGGTACCTGCCGGGGCTCCGGGTTTGTCCTGTGCGCCCCTCGCCATGCGCGTCGGGCTCTTCGACTCTCCAGATCAGTTCCAGCTCGGTGGCTTCGGGAGTACAGGTCCGGATACCTCTAGCTGAAATAGTTGGGTGGCCAAGAAGGGGTCTCCACGTCGGGGACGCGGCAGAGACCTGCGGAGTTGGCGTCCGAGCGCGTAGAGCGGGGCCACCCGCGCCGCTCCACCATTACCTCCCCAGGCGGCAAGGAGGAGCTGGTGGCGGTCGCCTCCCGGCTGTGGCAGCGGCGGCGGCGCGCCTGTTTGGCGGCCGTCGGCGTGCTCCTGGCCATGGCACTGGGGCTGCTGATCGCGGTGCCTCTGCTGCTGCAGGCGGCGCCCCCCGGAGCGGCTCACTATGAAATGCTGGGCACCTGCCGCATGATCTGTGACCCGTACAGCGTCGCTCCCGCAGGGGGACCCGCAGGCGCCAAGGCTCCACCTCCGGGACCCAGCACCGCTGCCCTGGAAGTTATGCAGGACCTCAGCGCCAACCCCCCGCCTCCGTTTATCCAGGGACCAAAGGGTGATCCGGGGCGACCAGGCAAGCCGGGGCCTCGGGGTCCTCCTGGAGAGCCAGGGCCGCCTGGGCCCAGGGGTCCCCCGGGAGAGAAGGGAGACTCGGGGAGGCCAGGGCTACCCGGACTACAGTTGACAACTAGTGCGGCCGGTGGCGTTGGAGTGGTGGGTGGTGGAGCCGGGGGCGGTGGCGACACGGAGGGAGAAGTGACCAGTGCGCTGAGCGCCGCCTTCAGCGGTCCCAAGATTGCCTTCTACGTGGGACTCAAGAGCCCCCACGAAGGCTACGAAGTGCTCAAGTTCGACGATGTGGTCACCAATCTTGGCAATCACTACGACCCCGGCACGGGCAAGTTCAGCTGCCAGGTGCGCGGCATCTACTTCTTCACCTACCACATCCTCATGCGTGGCGGCGACGGAACCAGCATGTGGGCGGATCTCTGTAAGAACGGGCAGGTCAGTGACTGTCTCCCACACACCCTCCCTACCTTCCGGCGCCCAGCGAACCCAAGGATGGGGTGGGCACTGGACTGCAGC
The DNA here is from genome assembly GCF_903995435.1 of Acomys russatus. Taxonomy (NCBI): domain Eukaryota; kingdom Metazoa; phylum Chordata; class Mammalia; order Rodentia; family Muridae; genus Acomys; species Acomys russatus. The sequence goes on from NC_067142.1 coordinate 20,083,002, forward strand.
ATCCCGCTTCCCTGAGCGCCCTGTTATGCTTGCCCAAATGGCGCAAGGCTGAGATTTGGACCCTGACACCTGAACTAGGTTCTCAGTCCCCGATTGCTGAAGTCCTGACCTGAAGTGGCTAGACTCCCAGAAAACCTCAGTTTTCTTTATCACCGTGGTTGGACGAAGTTCTCTTTCCCTCCAGTTTCCTTCATCTTGGCCGTGCCCCCTGGTACCTCCTTTACACACTTGGTCAGTGTCCCCGAAGCCCTACCCCCTTTCCTTGACTCTGCTGCTGGAGAGAGCTTGGAGCTGGGGAGGGGTGGTGACATTGAAGTAGCAGGCAGAGGGCTAGCAAGGGGGAGGGATGTAGGGTCGAGGGGTAAGGGAGGCCGGGCTTGGACTCAGGAAGAGGTGCGACGGCCCACCCACTCTTCTGGTTCGCCTCCGCAGGTGCGAGCCAGCGCCATAGCCCAGGACGCGGACCAGAATTACGATTACGCCAGCAACAGCGTGGTGCTGCACCTGGATTCGGGCGACGAAGTCTATGTGAAGCTGGATGGCGGGAAGGCTCATGGGGGCAACAACAACAAGTACAGCACGTTCTCGGGCTTTCTCTTGTACCCGGATTAGGGGCGTAGAGGGCCCGAGACCCCGGTGGCTTTCAGACCACCCCATCCCTACAGGGGCGCGCTCGGCTCTTTGAGTGAACGCCACTCTGCGGCTTCATGACACTTCCTGACATCTCCGTTGGAAAAGACATATCCCTGCTGTCCTACTTGTCCTGCCTCAGGCCTCAGTGTGTCTCTGATTCACCACACTGGAGGGAGGCTGTGTCCCTGGTCCCATTGCCCATCCTGGGGAGGGAGAGGGAACACTCAAGTGGGGAGTTAGGCGAGAGCTCTAGCCGGGTAGTTGTTGGGCAGCCCAGACATGAGAAAGCTGACTGACTGGATGGGCGGGCGGCCCTAGGATGCCTGAGGTCTCCCGGCTCACCTCTTCCTTTCAGCGTCTCCAGGTTAAGGACTGCAGGCCCCACCAGGAAGATAAGACCTAGGTGAACGCCACGCTCTGGGACCTCCCTTTTTGTGACCCAAAATGCCTGTGCAGTTTTTCCTGTCCATCAGCCAAAAACCCACCTCTAGCAGAATTCCAACAGAGAAAATTCACCTTGCCACACACAATTTCCGTACTCTCCTCTGCCATGCATTAAATTATGTTTTTAGACCGCCGGCTCCTGTTCTTTTTGTTAACACAGCCTTTTTACCTGGACTCCAGACATCCCCCTTGGCCTTATAACCTGGCCAATGACCTCGCTCCAGCCAGTGCACTGCCTCCTGGGATTGGCTCAAAGGTGTGTGGGTGGTGGTGGTGGTGGTAGGGGTGGGGTGGGAGTGGGGTGGGTGGGGTGGGGTGGGAGTGGAGTCTGAGCAACACCCTCCTTCACACTGCAGCCCTGAGTTGACCCATGGAAGGCAGGAGAGGGCAGTTAGAAGAAGATAGGAAAGAGGCGATGGCATACAGTTTGGGCAACTTGCTACCCCCCCCCCCCCCCCGCCCTGACCTGGGAAAGGAGGTCAGAAGGTAGAGTCTCTGAGAAGTAGGAGAAAATTATGTTGTACCTGCCAGTGGCGATCCTGTGAGTTTTGGGGCAATAAGAAGCCGCTTCCCCCTTGGGCAGAGACTTCCATTCCCCAAAAGACCAACAACACACTCAGGGCAACCCAGCTAGGTCCTTGGGTCTCTAAGGAGCTGGTAAACTGAGGCAGTTCATCTGGAACATTGTGGAAAGGAAGATGCCACTAGCCCTCCAGGAAGGATAGATGCTTTTGGGGGGCCTTTTTTTTCCTTGAGAGAAGTGATAGAGCAGTGGGGGACCTGCTTGCTTTATCCCTCTTCCCTTCAGTACTCTGTACACCTAAGTCAGGAAAACATCCCATGTGGTCTTGACATTTGTTTTTCTTTTTACCTTTCTGCTTGTTTTATTTTATTTTTTAATTTAAGGATGCCTAGTCCCATCAGATAGTAAGTTATCTATAAAACATCCAGTAGCGACCTGCTATAATCACTTTACAGAGCTCTTTAATTTTTCAGCGTTAAATTAAGTGGGGGGAAAAGATGGAGAACAGATTCTCACTGTGTAGCTCAGGCTGGTCTGGAAATGGTCACTCTCCTATCTCAGCTTCCTCAGTACAGGGACGATAGCCTGGCTGTACTGAGCCCATTTTGATCGAAAGGAATCGTGTTTGTGGGACTATGAGATGGCTCAGCAGGTTAAAGCCCTTGTCACCAGTCCTAAGACCTGAGTTCAATGTCCAGAACCCAGATGGTGGACAGAGAGAACCAACACACAGGTTGCCCTCTGACCTCCACATCTTCACTGTGGCTTTCACACACACACACACACACACACACACACACACACACACACACACACACACACGCATGATGCACACACCCCTAATGTTTAAAGAAGTGTGTATGTAAATGTGTGTGTGTCTACACAGAGATAACCTTGGAATGTGTGTATTTAGGTAAAACTGTATACTTGGAATTGTTCTCACTCAATCCATGTTGCACACATTCATGCCAATGTAGTGCTTTTGGTTGCGGTGTACCCTCAAATAGTATTGTGCGGGGAGGTTGTTGAAAGCTGCTGTTCCTTTTTTTAGGAGACAATTATACCCCCCTCCCAGTCCTGTGGCTGCCACCATCCCTCTGTGCTCTCATTTTATTCGAATAATGTTTTCTTGTCATTCGTTTGATATAAGCAACGATTACTCCTGCATCGAGCACGACAGTAAAGTGCACTGAGAGCCAGAGAAAAAGAAATACCGTCAAACTACCATTTTCCCCAGTCACCTACACAAACAGAACCCTAATTTCCTACCCCCTGCTGTGCTGCCCCTTCTGATGGTGGATCCCAAACCTGCCTGAGCTCACCTGCACCCAGGGATGGTCGATCTATGGTTACATGGCAGACGGATATCGCTTTCGGATGCCTTGTTGATTGTATCATCCTGAAATGCGATTAAAACTCAATGTCTGCTACCCAAATGAAGTCTAATTGCTATGGATCTGCAATCCCCATCGGGCCCCTAATCCTTTTTGACTTATTCCTCCCCTTCCTCTGATGAGATGGAGCTTAGACACAAAGCCCTCGGTTTAAATTTCAAAAATTAAAATTGACATGCAGTGGTGGCTTTCCTGCGAGCCCGGAGGAATTGCTAAGGAGGTGCCACAATCCAGCTTTAGTCTCTGCATTAAGAGGCAATTTGTACTTCTAACAACGCCCCCCTCCTGCCCCTTCCCCTTTATCAGAAGGGCAGGGAGATGCCTTGCCCAGGTCTGACTGATCACAATACTTAGACGAATCTGAAGCTGAGACCTTCCATCTGTATTCTCCCTCGTAACTGAGTTTCTTGTAATTCTAATACTGGGGCTGCTGAGAGGCTCAGCCAGAGGTGTCAACTGCTAAGAGGATGATGGATTGATGAGGGAGCTTTGGGAAGTTCACCCAGCAGAAGCTGGCCAGCAGTCTCTGTGTCTGCCACTCCCAGGTCCCAGGCTGGCTCCTCCTGGCCAACTAAGGACCACGTTTGAAGGAACTCTCTGAGAACGGGACAGGCTTAGATGGGAGGTCTGGTCTCCACCACAGCCACCTTTATGGAGCCATGAGATTTGGAGTGTTTATGAGATCAAAGAAGCCCTTTACCCCAAACATTCATCCTTGCAATTTATTAAGCTTTGCCCTAGCTTCTCTCCTAGTTGTATGCCTGGGCTAGGAGTATCATACAGTCATAGCCAGTAAACATGCAAGGAACTATTTTGCATTCTTAAAATCTGGAGGAATTAGGCTTAGAGAAGTCCATGACCTGTCCCAAGACTCCAGAGTTTTAAGAGTTGCGTCTGGGATCTGAGGAAATAGCTCTGTGAGAAAGTGGAACTGGGTTCCTAGAGCCTGTGTGACATGAATCCAGGCACCCTGGGACACTCCTATAACACCAGTGCTGGGGAGGGGAGGACAAGAGGATTCCTGGGACCCACTGACCAGCCAGCCCAGCCTATGTGAGGAGCCCCAGGCCAGTGAGAAGCCTTATTAATAAAACACCCAAGGGAAGACATCTGCGGCTCATCTCTGGCCTCCACACATTCATGTGCAATGTGCGTGTGCACCCGTGCACCCACATAGCCAAGTGAGTAAGTGTATGTGCACAGGCACATGCACACATTAAGAAGGGTGGTTGAGATTTGAACTCAGACCTCCAGGCTACTATCCTGTGTGTAAAAAAAAAGGGGGGTGGGCGGGGGATGTCTGCCTCTCATTCCTTAGGCCTCTGAGGTAGGAAGGGTCAGATAAGAAGACCCATATGTGCCTTCTCACCCATGCCTCCTCCTCCAGAGACCAGGCTCCTTCAAGCATCAGACCTTGGGATTAGGCCTAGCAGGGGCTTCGGCCACTAACTCCAGATGCTCTGCTAGGACCAGAGTGTCTCCACCAGTGACTTGTCCCAACAGCTTTCCTTTTCTCCCTTGGTGGTAGGGAGGAGGGAGTGTCCTGCAGGTGCCAGAGCTTAGCTGAAGTGGGGGCTGGCAGGAAGCCTCTTCTGTGTTCTGAGCATCATTGTCAGCGGGAGTGCTCCTCTTCAGGGTTGCCTGGGTGCAGGAGAGAGAAACACCTGGCCCCTGGAAGACTCGGATGGAACCTGAGCCTTCTGCTTCACATCTCTCCTATCTTTGAGCAGGTAACTCTTTTCAGTCTCCAAGACAAAAATCCAGCCCTCCCCACGCCCCTGCACCTAGCGATGATAACACTGTAGAGGCCACACTGCAGGGACTGATGCCTTTAAGTGCCTCTGATCATGCATTCTTATTGGTTAAACATTTTTTTGAATTCTCATATCAACATATGTATTTGATGTATGAATAATTTATCTAGACAATCATCAGTCTATACTTTAAATTTTTTCCAGCCTTTGCATTTATATTCATCTCGGGGAACTCACAGTGAAGTTAGTATCTATAGCCTAGCTGGCTCACCAAGTTTGGAAGCAGGTCTCTTTTTCATCGGAATAAAAATAAAAGAGGGCTAATTTGTTATTTTCTCAGTGTTAGGTATGAAAGTATGTTCTCTATGAGTCACAGATAAGCCTGTGCCCTTTCATTCTTGGCAGGCAGAGTTCTGGTCTTGTTTTAGTATTAATATTACTAATTCTTAATTTGTTTGTCTCTCTTTTCATTCAATGAATAATTAATTTCATTAATTGATCTAGCATACAAAGTAATGTGTCTCATCATGACATTTTCATAAACACATGTCATTGTATTTCACTCAGGGTCTTCCTTACAAAGCCCAGACTGGCTTCAAGCTTGAAATCCCCCTGCCTCAGCAGCCTTGCTGCTGGGACAATATGCAAACACTGCCACCATAGTCGGGGTTTCTCCCTCTCTTTTATTGTTTGTTTGATTTGAGATAAAATCTCTGACACCCAGACTGGCCTTGAACTCACGAAGTGGCTGAGGGTGTCCTTGAACTTCTGAACCTCCTAGCTACACCTCCTGAGTGCTTGGGATTGCAGGCGTGTGCTGTCAGGCCCTCTTTATCCCCTCTCTTTTTTAATATTTGAAATAAATAAAGCTAAAGTTTCTCCTGGCACATGCCTGTAATCCTAGCACTCTCCGGGAGGGGGTGAGGGCAGGAGGATCCTGAATTAGAGGCGAGATGCGGTTAAGCCTTGTCTCGGTTTCTTTTCCTGTTGGTGAGATGAGATTCTCTGACACAAGCAACTCAAGGAAGAAATGTTCATTTTGGCTTATAGTTTAAGGAGCAAGGAGAGCAGGAAGTCAGGGCCCAGGGAGACTGAGGCAACTGGTCACATCACAGCTACAGTCAGGAGACAGAGGGCAATGCAGGCTAATGCCCAGCTCCCCTTTCCCACTTTATAGAGTTCAGGATCCTCTGCCCAGGGAATGGTTCCACAAAATTAACATAGGCCTTGCCACATCCATTAAGCTAATCAGGATCACCCCTAAAAGCATTCTCAGAAGCCCATTTCCCAGGTGAGTCTACACCCTGTCAAGTGAGCCATACATTACTAACCATTACGCATGGTGAGCTGATGTCCCAAAACAAAACAAAACAAAACAAAACAAAACAAAAAACAACAAAAACCCTGGTAACAACAAAAGTTCCCACGCTACCCTCTGCAGTCATGGTTGGAGGCAGCTCATAAGATCATGCTGGGCTGAGTAGGGAGGGTCACGCCTGGAAGCCCTCCAAGTACTGAGAACACATCTGGCAGAGTTCCTTCTCCCCACTGGAGCTTCCTGTGACCCCTCATATCTGAATTTCCCTCAAGGAGGGAGAGCAACCCACAAAAGAGATGGTGGACCACGGCAGCAAGTCAGCAAATAATAGAATAGCAGATTTCAGAACAAATTTCTAGCACCATAGTTTCAAAGAGTGCCGCTAGACCACATGTGCATGCCATCTGGTGTTGACACTTCCAACAGCACACACAACCTGTCACCTACCCCTTATTGTATGTTAGGCACAACTGTGACCACAAAGCCCCACTAGGGGGTACTGGTATCAGTCGCACTTCATAGCAGAGGAAACAGAGGTTTGGAGAGATAAGGGCAAAGGTTGTTAGCAAAGTTCGTGTGCCATCTGTCAGAGCCTAAGTCCTGTGGGGAATGTGAATAAAGCAGGAAGTGGAGACCTGCAAAAGCCATACTACCGTGGGGTTAATGAGCATGTGCAGTTGGTAAAGCACTTCCTATGCAGGCTTGAGGACCTAAGTTCAATTCCCCAAACCCCTGTTTTAAAAAATGCTGGGTGTTATGGCTGGAGAGATGGCTCAGTGGTTAACTGCTGGTTCCCAGCAACCACATGGTGGCTCACAACCATCCATACTGGCATCTGATGCCCTCTTCTGGCCTGCAGGTGTACATGCAAATAGAACACTCGTGAGTAAAATAAATAAATAAATCTATGTGGGCTGGAGAGATGGCTCAGTGGTTCAGGGTACTCACTGCTCTTCTAAAGGGCCTGAGTTCAATTCCCAGCACCCACATGACAGTTCACAACTGTCTAGTGGTGTCTTGTGGTGTGCAGCTGTGCATGCTCACAAAGTACCCAGCTACATAAAATAAATAAACAAATCTTAAAAAACAAACAAACAGCTGGGTGTGGTGGTGTATGCTTGTTATCCTAGCATGGGTTGGCAGAGACAGGCATATCCTTGGGTTTTGGTGGAGAGTCAGCAAGTTCCACCCCAGGGAGCATGTCTGTTTGAATAACAAAACAAGGAGGGCAGCTCCTAAGGAAGGGCATCACAGAAGGCTGACCTCTGACCTCCACAAGCACATGTTCACATATGCATGGGCACACATGCATGATCACATATAAAACACATCCAAGAAAGCAAGCCACAACGAAGGTATATTTTTATTAGTGCATTGTGCAGGTGAGGCCAAGGTCGACGATCTCATGGGGTCCAGGTAGTTTGTGGTGGCTCACTCTTAATTCTTGTAATCAGTTTGTTTTCAGGACTCTCCCCATTAATGCCGCTACACATAGCATGTGTTCTGTTTCCTTTACCTGGAACTTTTTCTCTGGGTTAAGGCCCCCTCCATGAAGGCTTAGCTTGTACAACACTTCCAGGTTCTGCCCTCTTTTGCTGCACAGGAATTCTCTCTGCCTTATCTATGGGCCCAGGGAGCTCTGAACTTTGCTGCCAAAATGCGCATTGAAGTGCTATGGTCACTTGGGCTGACTGAGTTCTCTGTGGACTGTAGGCTTCACAAGAGAAAACCTTCTGGCCCTAAAAATGGGATGACCATGACATGACATCTGTCTCTCTCACTTAAAATGGCGCCTGGTACTGGTGAGTGCTTCATAAACACTTGTCGAGTGGATAGATGGATGGATGGATGGGTGAGAGGATGGGTGGGCAGATGGGTGGGTGGATAGGGAGATGTATTAATGGGTTAATGGATGGATGGATGGATGGATGGATGGATGGATGAGTGTATGCATGTATAGATGAGGTGTGAGTGGTGGATGGTGGATGGCAGGATGAAGGCATCTAGAGGGATCCAAAGGAGGTAAATCTTAGACGAAATTCTGTGTAGTGTGTGTTTTCTTATGTATGTATGTACGTACGTATGTATGTATGTATTTATGTATCTACCTATCATCTATTATTTTTTTCTTTCTCTTTTTTCTCTATTTCTTTCTTTCTCTCTTTCCTTCTTTCTTTAATTTAAAACAGGACATTCCATAGGACAGACTGGCCTTGACTTGACTGTGCAGCCTATAATGACCTTGAATCCCTGAGTCTCCTGCCTCCACTTCCCAAGTGCTGGGATTGTAAGTGTATGCTACTAAACTCAGCTTATGAGGTGCTGAGACTGTTAACCAGAGCTTCATGCAGAGCAGGCAAAACAACAGCAATACATCAATAACCTCCCTCCCAGTAAACAACCCCCTCCCAAAGTGAGCTATATCCTTATGACCTTATTTTTATTAGATTAAATTAAATCTATTTATTTATTCTGAGACAGGGTCTCACATGGCTCAGGCTGGACTGGAAGTTGTTTTGTAGAGAAGAATGACCCCCCCCCCCCCAGGTTCTGTGATTTGTGGTGTGCGCCACCACACTCAGATTATTGATTTTATTCTGGGACAGGGTCTTGTTAGGTAGTCTGGGCTGTCATGTACTCAGGATTGCCCTGCCTTAGCCTCCTGAGTCCTGGGATGACAGGGGTGTCTCCCCGTGCGTGATTCTGCTGTGTGATTTTCCAGTGGGATTAAAGGAGTGACGAGCCAGTGTCCTGAAAAGATGGGGTCTTACCTACCTCATGCCTTGTGTTTGGAAGGTTGGGTGCTTCTCAACACCTTATACAAAGAAGCATTTTTACAACCTACTAGGCCCTAGCTGAGCCTCTAGGACCTGCCAGAACCTTCCATTCCAATGAAGGCAGGTCACTGTCACACTGAGCCCTCAGGGCTGTTTGGTTCCCTCCTCTAGGACTGCCTTCTGCATTCTGGGGCTCCTTGGAAGATTGCTTCATTTCTAGTGGGTCCCTCACTCACTCGCTGCATTTTGCTGTCACGATGCTTTTATTTTTCTCCAAATGGAAAACATCTTTTGAAAACCATTGGCATAATACATACTTTTAAAAAGATGTAAAGTATATAGATAAATATAAGCGGAAAGTAAAAAATTCCTCTTCCCTTTCTTTGATTCTTCCTCCAGAGATAATTTCAGTAATAGCACAGTGGTTTGCATTCTTCTAGATTTTTCCAACACACATCAATGTGAATTTGCACACAACTTATCATCTGCTCTTTGCCCACCCTCTTCCCCCAAGGAGTATGTAGAACAACTCTGCTTTTTAAATTTGTGTGTATGTATACATGTTTGTGTGTATGTACACACACACACACACACACACACACACACACACACACACACATACGCACATGCACACACACGGTCATGTATATGTCCAGTGTACATTCCTCAATCACTTTGACAGAATAAGATATACCCAACTCTCACAAGAAGAGAGAGGGAAGGTACTTACAGTGTAATGAAGAGAGAGGGAGAGAGAGAGAGAGAGAGAGAGAGAGAGAGACAGAGAGAGAGAGAGAGAGAGAGAGAGAGAGAGAGAGAGAGAGAGAGAGACAGAGAGAGAGACAGAGAGAGAGAGACAGAGAGAGAGAACAAGCAAGACTCAGGTAAAGAATAAACGAGCCAGAGATTGAGAAGGAGGCAGAAGATTGGAAACGAATCCTGGAGTTAGATTGAGGCCAAGCAGAACAATTCAGGGGCTGAGAGAGAAAAGCCAGATGGAATAAGTCAGCTGGGAGAGGAGTTTGAGCCAGAACAGCTGAGTTGAACCAGCCAGCCCAGAGCTCAGAGACAACAAGAAAGGGTCAACTTATTAAACAGTGATAAGTCTCAGAAGCTGAAAACATTCGAAGCCTGGGTTAGACTGTACAGAGGCTAGAAGCCTCCAGGACTAGGCCTAGGTTAGCAGACCGAGGCACTAATCTTTGGAGACAATTGTAACAGGAGAACCCCCCCCCCAACCCCCTACCTCCGCTAGAGCTGTTGTTTCGGCTTTGCATGTATGTGCACATGCGTGTGTGTGTGTGTCACGTGTCCCAGTGATTGGATTCCAAGTGTACACTACAGCACCTGGCTTCTTTTAGAGAATTCTGGGGATTAAGCTCAGGCTCTTTGTCCTCCTGAGCTGGCTCTCTAGTCCAAGCCAGTCTTCTTAGTGTGCCTGCTTGTCCAAATGGGACTTTGTTGGGCTTGGCCAAATAAGTCCTTTCCTCCAGGTGGAAGTGATGCTCGCAAGGTTACCATTTCATGGATCTCAGTCAGCTCCTACCTAGCTCCTTGACGGCTCACCCAAGTCCCCAGGCCTGAGGGCTGGAGAACGGCCCCTTTTCTTCCTCTTTCCTTGTCTCATAGTCAGCACATCCAGGGCTGGGAACCGGTGCATTCTCTCACCCCGCACGCACTGCACCTGGGGCTGAGGGGTGAGCAGGATGGTTGGCCCTGATGTCTGGTAGCTGGAGGATGGCAAGCACCAGGGTTCTGCGACATCTGACATGTCTCCAGCCAACAAATTGAGCAGTGGGGTGTCCCCGAAATAGCCCAGCCCTTTGAAAACAACCAGGTCAGAAGGCAGAGAGGAATCAGGAGGGAAAAACAGTTTAAACCTTTCAGGTGTCATTGTGACAATTCTTTTATCTCTGTTAACTAGCTTAATCTCGGCAATGGAGGGACCTGAGCCTCACTCGGCAGGCAAACTGTCTTAAAGGTTGAAACAGAAGGGAGAGGTCTTGTGATGTGCCCAAGGTCACACAACAAAGAAACTCCCAGAAACTGAAACCTGGGTATGCCTGACTTCAGAAGATCCACTTCTTGTCCAGTCTCCCATCTCTTCACCCATCTACTGGTCATCTCATGCTTATCATCCAATCCCTCTGGGCCATGGTTTCAAACATTTAACTTACTGTTATGTGTGGCCATATGTGTGTGGAGCATGTGCAGGCCAGAAGACATCATGGAATTGCTTCTCTCTTACCCCTTCCTTCAACACTTTAAAAATTACACTTGCAATTGTTGATTGTGTATATATATATATGTGTGTTTACATATGTGAAGGGGACCTCCCCTGCCATGTGTGGAGAGGTCAAAGGACACCCTGTGGGAATCTGTTCTCTGCTTATGACTTGTGCAAACTCAGGTCATCAATACGAGAACTTTTACTCACTGAGTCATCTTGCTGGCCTTCCCATTCCACCTTTCCACAGTTCCTAGGATAGATGGAGGACCAGCAGCTTTGCGTGGCAAACATCTTTATTTGCTGAGCTGTCTTGCCAATCACAGTTTCCTCTTCTAGAAGATGCCACCGTACGTACATGGCCATTGCAGAAAGAGAACGAGTTGAGAGAGCATTTGGCATTCAAACATTTATCTTGAAAAAGAGTTACTTTGCAGGCTGGAGAGATGTCTTGGTCAGTAACGTGCTTGTCTTGCAAGTGTGAGGGAGGATCTGAGTTTGAGTCTCAGAGCCCTCCTGAGAAAGACAGACATATTTGTAATCCCAGTTCTTAGGAGGCTGAGACAGGTGCACCCCTAGAGGGTGCTGTCGAGCTAGCCTACAGTAATAGGCAAGTTCCAAGGCAGGGAGAGACCCTGTCTCAAAGAAAAAGGTGGTGGTCCTTGAGAAATAACATCGAAAATTGTCCTCTGCTTTACACACACACACACACACACACACACACACACACACACACACACACACACACACACTCATACAGGATTCGTTTTCCTTTTGTTATTGCCTGGCTACTTTTCTAAGCGATTTATGTTTGGTAAGCCCTGTTTATGGTCTGTGAACTAGGACTCAGAGTGAATTTCCCCACAGACTACCTCTGCAGTGCTTGAGCAGATGCCTGAACTTGCCTTTTCCCATCTGTAAGATGGGGCTCGTGTCCCTCTGTGTGGGTGCTTGAGAGGATTTGTGAGGTGTCAGAAGACAACAGAAGACACAGAATAAGCATCTGGGACCCAAGATAGTCAGTATTTTTGTTGAAACCATGGCCAGACAGTATGTTGTCCTCTGATGAACCAAACATTTCAGAAATTATCAAACCAAGGCTGCTGAAGTGAGACAAGAATGGATTTCAGTTTCAACAACACATCTCTGTGTTGGGAGCCACTGGGAACATTTCCAGATGTTCCTGTAATCCGTTCAGTAGTCCTGTGAGATAAAGACAAGTGTGACAGTCAGCATTAACTGTCAACTTGCCACAAACGAAAATTGTTCAATAAGCGTCTCAACAAAGGATTGTCTACATTGGGTTGGCCCATGGGCGTGTCTGTAGGGATTACAGCCCACTGTGGGCGGCACCATTCCCTAGTTACTAGCTGGTTTTATGTCAACCTGACACAGGGTAGAGTCATTAGAGAGGAAGGAGCCCCAGTTGAGAAAATGCTTTCATGAGATAGGGCATTTTCTTAATTAGTAACCAATGGGGGATGGTCCCGCCCACTGTGGGTGGTGCCATCCCTGGGCTGGTGGTCCTGGGTTGAGCAAACAAGGGGAAGCAAACCAGTATGTAACATCCCTCCAGGCCCTCTGCATCAGCTCCTGCCTCCAGGATCCTGCCTTGCTTGAATTCCTGTCCTAACTTTCTTCAATAACAAACAGCAATAAGCCTGTGTAAGCCAAATAAGCCCTTTCCCCTCTAACTTGCTTTTTGGTCATGGAGTTTTGACACAGCTCTAGAAACCCTGACTAAGATACCTAGGCAGGAGGTCTTCCCAAGAGAGGAGAAATCTAGCGTAAGCAAATGAGCAAGTAAGTGAGCATGCATGCATTCATTTCTCCTTGTTCCTGACTATGGGTGTGATGTGACTAGCTGTTTGAGATCCCTGTTCTGATTTCCCCACAGTGATGGATTGTACCTGGAACTGTGAACTGAAACACACCTTTCTCCCCTAAGTTGTCTTTTCGGGGTGCTTTATCACAACAACAGAAATGGTATCAGAACATACTTATCAGTCACTTTTATGTTGCTGTGAGAGAACACCTGAACCAAAAGCAATGCAAGGGAGAACGTGTCTGGGCTCAGAGTCCCATGGGGGACAGTCTGTCATGGTAGAGGAGGCACTACCACAGGCTCACGAGGAGGACAGGAAGTGGGGCAGGCTCTAAAACCACATTACATATTCAAACCACCACAACGAGTCATCCATTGCACAGATACAGGGGTCTCCATGGTTGCTTTTTATCTCTAAATCAGAATTCAACCCAGAACCCCTCTCACCATTTCTGCCTTCTCCTCCAGAGAAGAAGAGGTGGTGGTGAGCTTTGCCTCTCAAGGGTGAAAACTGAGGTATATATGCAGCCACTCAGGATCACAATGCAGGGTAAGACTGGGGGGGGGGGGGGATCCAGGTGACTCCAGGATAATAAAGACCTGGTTTAATTGGGCCTGGATCCAGTAACTAAGTCTTAAGGCTCTGCTACATGAATATGCAAGCTCCCATTGACAGCCCAGCTCCAGTACAGCCTGCTTTCACATTGATGTACACAGCCTGGGGCCTCTCACCATGCATAACAAGGATGCTCACTAATCCCACTAAAGCTCCCAAGACTAGAGGTTTAGGAGGGTCAGCATAGCCCTTTCCAGCAGGAAATATGAGGGCATGCAATCCAGGCTAAGCCTTATTCAAGACCCACCTGATCTTTGGGATCAATATGGCCCGTGGAAAGCGTTGAGTGGCTTGCTGCTTCTCTCTTCACCTCCAAAGATGCGAGTGCAGGAGACCCAGGTCCTGTTCAAGGGCACAGAGCACTTTGGAGTTTAAGAGCTGGTTTGGCAAGCAAAGGCTTTGTTAAAAATCTGCTTTATTGGACTGTGATACAGCTCATATAGCAGAGTGTTGCCTAACATGTTAAAGACCCGAGTTCAAACCCCAACACTGCATAAACTGGGCCTGGTGCTGCATACCTGTAATCCCAGCACTTGGGAGGTAGAGATAAAATAATCCAGTTAGGAAGAGTTCAAGGTTTTTCCTGGCTGGTTTTATGTCAACTTGGCGCAATGGAGTCATCAGAGAGGAGGGAGCCTCAACTGAGAAAATACCTCCATAAGATATGCAAGCCTGTAGAGCATTTTCTTAATTAGTGGTTGATGGGGGGAGAGCCCAGCCCATTGTGGGTGGGGCCAGCCCTGGGCTGGTGGTCCTGGGTTCTATGGGAAAGCTAGCTAAGCAAGCTATGAGGAGCAAGCCAGTAAGCAGCATCCCTCTGTGGCCTCTGTGTCAGCTCCTGCCTCCAGGTTCCTGCTGTTTCTGAGCTTTTGCTCTGACTGCCTTTGATGATAAAATGTGATACAGAGGAGTAGGCAAATAAACCCTTTCCTCCCCTACTTACTTTAGGTCACGATGTTTTGATACAGCAACAGAAACCCTAAGACAAAGGTCACTCTGAGTTACATAGAACCTGTCGCCAAAAACAAACACTACCTCAACCCAAAGGCCCTGTGTGTCCACCACATCCGCACCTCCCACATTGGTGCTTTTGAGACAGGGTTTCTCTGTGCAGCCTTGGAAGTCCTGGACTCACTTTGTAGACCAAGCTGGCCTTGAACTCACATAGATCCACCTGCCTCTGCCTCCCCAAGTGTTGGGATTACAGATGTGCGCCATGGCACCCAGCTGCCTGCCCTTTCTCTTTTTCCTTTAAGGTTTATTTACTTAAGTTTGCATGTGGCTGTCTGTATGAGTGCACACACATACACTTGTATGAGGGTAAATGTCTATGTGAGAGCACACACACTTGTATGCGTGTAAACATCTGTGTGAGTGTACACACACTTGTGTGTGCAGATGCATGCGCCTGTGCATACTTAAAAAACAGAAAAGGGCACCAGGTGTCCTTTCCACCTAATTCTTTGGGTCTTGGTCTCTCCCTGAACTTGAGATTTGCAATTCTTTGGTACACTGAAAGCCAGCAAGACTCAGCAATCCTCCTGTCTCCACTGCCCTTAAAGCTGGGATTACACGCATGAAAGAGTGCCTGGCTTGTTACATGAGTGTCTGGATTTGAACTCCAATTCTTACGACTGTGCAGCAAGTACACGTAGCTGCTAAGCCATCTTTGTGGTCCCTGGCACCAGATTTGGGGGAGAGATGTAGTGTCATCAAGGGGGACTGGAGAGACGGGTCAGTGCAGTGGTTCAACCTTCCTAATGCTGTGACCCTTTAATATAATTCCTCATGCTGTGGTGACCCCCAACCATAAAACTATTGTTGTTGCTACTTTATAACTGTAATTTTGACACTGCTATGAATAATAATGTAAACATCTGATATGCAGGATATCTTATATGTGACCCCTGTGAAAGGGTCATTGGACCTCCAAAGGGGGTTACGACCTTTGCACCAGCATGAGTTTGGGTTTCCAGTGCTCACATATAAGACAAGCATAGCCATACTCCTCTGCAACTCCTGCTCTGGAGGTAGGGATGGAAGGGGAGGTGATTGCGTCCCTAGAGCTCATTGGACGGGCAGCCTACCTGAACTGGTCAGCTCCACACTCAATGGAGACTTTGCGTCAAAAGATAAAGGGGAGAGTAATGGAGAAAAAGAGGTTTGGTGTTGACCTCTGGCCCACACACATGCGAACACACACACACACACACACACACACACACACACACACACACAATCAAGGAACAGATTGATCGATTATATCAAGGCGTATTTTGCTTTTGAGACAGGATTTCATGTATTCCAGGCTGCTCTCAGACTTGTTATGTAGCCAAGGTTAACCCTCAGCTCCTGCCTCCAGCCACTTGCAGTAGCAGTCCTGATAAAAGGCAGCCGTATTCTAACACCCAAGGCTTTTGAGCCTCATGATTAGCTCACAGTTTACATGTGAGCCCCCCACTTCTACCACCCACCCCACCCCCATCTGGGACTGGATCTCCAGGTCTTAGCATGCTGGGCAAGTGCTCTACTACTGAAGTACACCTCCAGCTGTTCTGTAGAACTGAAACACAATGAACAGAGAGGTTCATGGGTTGCCCAGAGGCACAGCTTTGCCAAGTATGGATAGAACTGAACTTCTCCTGCCACATAACTCAAGGCTGGCCAGACAAGCTACTGTCTTTATTTTTATTTTCTTTTTCTTTCACATTTTTTCTATCCCAATAAGGACTGCAGCAGTAACCATTATGTGGCAATTGCTCCTCGATATGTGTTAAGTATCTCATTCAATCCTTTCAGTGAGGTGGGATTAACTCTGTGAGGGATGAGGGTGCAGGAACTGAAGTTAAAAATCCGCCAAGATACACAGAGAAACCCTGTCTCGAAAAACCAACCAACCAACCAACCAATCCACCAAGATCCCACAGACAGAAGCCACAGTCTCCTCTTCCTCTTGCCTTCTGAGCAGGACCCGGATGATCCCCACTCGCGGGTAGTGCAGCGATGGGGACTCCGCAGGGGTGACTTCGGGACCCCAGCTGGTCTTTGGTGCCCCAGGCAGCACTTCCCGGCGCCTCCCACCCACTCTGCACCCCTCTCATCTCCGCAGGGCTCCGTAGCAGAAGCCTAGCCACCAGCCTCCGTGGAAACCTGCCAGGGGGACAATGAAGGCATTCAGGCTGTTATTTATTTATTTCGCAATAAAGAAACTTCATGAATAGACGGATATTTGTTCTCCTAATTCACTTTTGCAAATGCAGTGTCCTTCAAAGGAAGATTTGTTTGCGGAGCCCAAGTCCCGGCTCAGGCAGGAGGTTAAAAATAGCTCCCGGCAGTACCGTATTTCTCAGTAAATCAGTGTTGATAATTTAATAATAAAATTAGTCTTACTTCAGGTACCAGATAGCGGCTCCTCTGACATGTAAATCGAAGTCTGCACCTCAAATAAACTCGGGCAATTTGTGAGGCTGCAGGTTCTCAGGCGAAGTCTACATGGCTATAAGGTGTGGGTCTTCCACCCTTCTCACTCAGTTTGTAACATTCCTGTTCGACCAGGGAGGGTAGGCTCGCTTTAGCGCCCAAGCCTTTGGCTTGTAGGGGAGATGGCCTCCCACACCTGTCCAGTGCCTTTCATTTCCCCAGAGTGAGTTTCACGACCATCCACTGTGTGCCACATTCCACAGTAGATTCAGGGGAAAAGGTGACCTAAGTTGCTCATGCCTGCTCTGGTGGTGGGTGGGAGGCAGAGTCAACCTTCCTCACTTGCTCTCCATTGTGTTTTCTTTTTCCTCTCTTCTTTCAGCGTGCGCGTGTGTGCCTGTGTATGAATGTGTGTATGTTTGTGAGTGTGCATGTGTTCATGCACATGAATGTGTAAATATATGTGTATATGCCTGTATGTGTGTGTGCGCATGGGGTTGTGTTTATGTGTGCATGTATATGAGTGTGTGTATGTGTGTGGGTGTGCATGTGTGCATGCACGTGATTGTGCATATGCACGTGTATATGGTGTATGTGCATACATGTGTGTGGGTGTGTTTGTATGGACGCGCATGAATGTGTAAGTGTTTGTGTATATGCATGTGTGTGTGGGACATGTGCATACATGTGTGTGGGTGTGCATGCCCACATGCAGAGGACAGAGGAGGACACTGGGTGACTACCTCTGTCACCTGTCTCACTACCTTGAGATCAGTTGTATTGCAGAGCCTGGAGCTAGACTGGCAGCCCTAAGCCTCACACATCCTCCCATCTCCTCCCTCCTCAGCCCTGAAGTTACAGGTACAGATATGTTCATGCTGGTCTTTTAGCCCAGTGCGAGGGATTCGAACTCAGGTCCTCCTGCTTGTTCATCAAGCAGTCTTACCCAGCAACCTATCTCTCTAGCCCACCTTCTTATTTTTTGAGACAAGGCCTTTCAGTTTTCCTTGGTGCTCACCAATTTGGCTAGACCAGAGAGCCCCAGGGAATCCACACGCATGCCACTGTAGCCAGCTTTTTAGATGGATCCTGGGGGTTTAACTCCTGACCTCATACTTGCTGGGCAAGCATTTACCCAATGAATTCATCTCCCAGCCTTCTTTGTAGCTAGAGACTAGCAAGTCGGAGCCTGGGCAAACTCAAAGGCCACGAAGCTTGGAGTGACCCAGGCAGTTGGGGAGATTTGTCTAAGGGCAGAGAGTGTTGGAAGGGAAAAGAGGTGAGGCCTCCATGGTGAAGGCACTTGCCACCGAGCCTTATAACTGAGTTCAACCCATGGGGAAGGAGACATGCAACTCCCGAAAGGTGTCCTTTGAGTTCCACATGTGGGAGTGAAGTGCATGCCTTCGCATACATGTACACTGAGGAGTGACAGTCATTTCTTGTCGAGCAAGTGTGTGTGTGCTTGTGTGTGTGTGTGTGTGTGTGTGTGTGTGTGTCCTCTATGCCCTGCACAGGATGTAGGGCTGGGGAGTTTTGAGGGGAGAAGAAAAGTGGCAATCTATCCTGGGAAGAGCTGGTGATGGGAGTCCTCTGCAAAGGCCTCTGGATAGGACCCTCAGGTGCCACGTCACAGGCATTCCCTCTTGTATGACATATACGGTTTACGTACATCACGTGTGTAAGGGGCTGTGTTAGGTACTCACAGGCTGCAAACTTCTGAAACTGGCAGGGCAGGCAGCATGGTGGCCGTTACAGAGATAAGCAAAGCGAAGAAGGGCTGGGGATGTGGCTAACTGCTTGCCTGAGTTCCATCCATAACACAGAGTAAACTGAGCTTCGGGAAGCAAGGCTATAGTCCCAGCACTGGGAAGGATAATGCATCCTTAGGGACATGGTAAATCCAAACACACACACACACACACACACACAGAGAGAGAGAGAGAGAGAGAGAGAGAGGAGAAGAGGAGAGAGAGAGGCGAGAGAGCGGAGACGAGAGAGGATGGAGAGAGAGAGAGAGAGAGGGAGAGAGAGAGGAGAGAGGGTTGCGGGGGGGCGAGGAGAGAGAGAGCTGGAGAGAGAGAGAGGAGAGACGAGAGACCAGAGGAGTAGAGAGAGAGAGAGAGAGAGAGAGAGAGAGAGAGAGAGAGAGAGAGTGCTAAAGGCAGAGGATAAAATGACAAACCAAGGTTGCTGACTGGAAAGGGACAGAGCTGGGACCCTGGTCCAGGCTCTTTGGAGACCTGGCTCTCACTTCAGCGAGTTAGTACACCTCCTAGCTTTCAGCCCCCACTGCAAAACATCCAAGATTAATAACCTATATGGAGGTAAGGATTACTCTGGCTCACGGTTTCTGAGGTCTCTGAGGATGGCCTGGTTAGCTTGTGTCTGCGGCAAGGCAGCTCATGACATGTGGAAGCATGCGCTCCTAGAGGCTACTCAACTCCTGCAGAGGAAACGGCCAGGAGGATGTCCCTGATAGCTCCTCCGATGTATCCGTGGCCTAGCTTCCTTCCACCAGGACCCACCCTTGTAAGGTTGGACCACCTCCTGGTACTGCCACAGCTTAGGAAGCAAGCCTTTGGACACGTGAGCCTTGGAGGACATTTAAGACCATAAGAGGGTGGCGCCTCCGGGGACTCCTGGCTGGGGCCCGAGATGCAGAAGAGGCTGAGAATACCTTGCTCCTGATCTCACAGCCCAGTGTTCTGGTTTTTAAAATTATGTATTATGTATTTGTGTCCGTGCACATGTATCTGTGTGTGCATGTGTGTGCTGCTGCCCAAGGAAGCCGGAAGAGGGCCTCAGATCCCCTGGAGCTGGAGTTAGAGGCAGCTGTGAGCCATTCGGTATGTTCACTGGGAACTGAATTCAGATAGGTCCCCTGCCAGAACAGTTAGCAAGCTTAACCACTGAGCTATCTCCCCAGCCCTGGCCCAGGGCTTCTGAAACTCCCTCCACTTACCAGCACCTTTTGCCCATGAAATTTTTATGCCACTCTGGATATATAGGTATATAAAATATGTATACAAACCAAACATTTACTGATACTAAGTCATAAAAAGATTTATCTTAAAATAATTCTTCGGTATACATATAATTTTACCATTTATTAAAGATGAAAGCTAATTTGCATACTAATGAGATGGTGTGCTTTATTTTTTTTTTTAACGAAAAGAATTAAATCTTGGCCGAATATTTAATATTGCAGGACACAGAGCACCTTCAGCATTTGTATTAGTTACTTTTCTGCTGCTGTGATAAAACGTCATGCCACAGAGTCCTTGCAGAAGGGTGTGTCCATAAGGACAGGGAGGAGTGTGCAGGCAAGCATGGGAGGGGGGCAGTGCAGGGAGCTGAGCGCTCACATCTTCTAGCAGAAGCACAAAGCAGAGAAGAGTAAATTAGAAGTAGGTCAAGGCCATGTCCTTTCCATGTGTGTTCCCAGTGACATACTTCTACCAGAAAGGCTACATGGACGACACCTCCCCTACCAACTGGAAACTAAGTGTTTGCACTCAAACCACAATTTTTTTTTCAGTTGACTGATATTTTGATTTTATAATGAATAATATTGAGGATTCATTTTGCAAGGGTACTTGGTGCATAGGTATGCTCAGGGATACCAGAAACTGTATTCTGTTTTAATCCCAAGCCAAAGTACAATGAACAAATATTTTTATTATTACATTTCATTTATGTGCAGTCATATGCATGTTTGGGGGGTACATGTGTGCCAAGGTGTGCGTGTGAAAGGGAACAACTTGTGGGAGTCAGATCTCTCCTTCTGCCACGTGGGTCCTGAGGCTGGAATGCAAGTCTTCAGGCTCGGTGCAGGCTCCTCTACCTGACCAGCCATCTTGATGGCCCTCAGATAGGGGTTTAAAAATCCAGACACTTAAACACTATACAAACCAAAGATGCCTCTCTTCTTCCCCCTCCGCAGTTCTGTGTTTTCTTCACGTCTTTTTGTCACAGAAGGAAGGGATTGAATGACAACAGGGAAATAGGAAGCTTCTTTGTTTTCCATAATTAAGCCATTGCACTTCTATCAGAGTGGGAAGCACTGCGATACATAGCACACAAAGTCTTGAGTCCAAGCTGAAGGCTTCCATGCAGCGTTTGCTGCCATTGTGAGGCTGTGCATGGTGGGCGTGCGGTGAAGTCCCATAACACGGTAACACGGTTGAGCACTGCCCAAAACATCTCAGATTCACTATAGTTTGATTTTGAATATGTTTTTAGCCAGTGACATTTAGAAACCTGCTAATTTTGCCCATTTTTTTTTGTGACCCCTCCCCCAAGTAGGGGTGTGATCTACAGTTTAAGGTGCTATGCATAGCTGACCTGAGGTCTGACTTTAGATCCATCTTGGAGGTACACTCATCCATCCATCCATCCATCCATCCATCCATCCACTCATCTCACTCTTGCTCACCCCCTTTCTCTGCCTCAGTTTCCTTTGCCTCTACACTGCTATATCTTTTCTTATCACTGTCTGCTTCTCATTAAATAGGAAGTTCATGGGTGAGTGCGGGGCCTAGACCTCTGCATCTCCTCTCCTGTCTGGTGAAGGAGAGGAGTCCTTCTCCACGCTTGGAATACCAGGTGAGTAGCCCGCAGGCAAGGGGCATTCAGCTGGCTGCCTCTGCTCAGAACTCCCCACTTCGTCTTGGAGGCCCAGGATCCTAGACCTGTGCCACACACCAGTGTGACAAAGTCCACGTTGATTTGGAATGTGTTACAAATCAGCAGCGACAGCTTGATTCACATGTAGCATGCTCGGGGGCGGGGTGTAGTGTAGCTTGTAATTTATTATTTTTTTTTGTGGTGTTGGCGGTGGACACGAAGCCTTATATAGGAAAGAGGCCTACTAGTGGCCTTAGTGGCCAGGTAAAAGAATATGGTTTTGTGGGAGATCCTAGAGTAATGGTTCTCAACCTGTGGGTTGCAACTCCTTTGGTGGGGTGCATGTCAAATATCTTGTATATCACATATTTACGTCATGGTTTACAACAGTCGCAAAATTACGGGTATGGAGTAGCAATGAAATACTTTTTTGATTGTGGGTCACCTTAGCATCAGGAACTGCATTGAAGCGTCACGGGATTAGGAAGGTTGAGGACCACTGTTTAAGAGGCATCAAGATTGACATACGAGGGGCTGGAGATGGGGCTCAGTTGTGCAAGTGGCCTGAGTTCAGTTCCCGGCACCCACGTGAGGCAGCTCACAACTGTCTGTGACTCCAGCTCCAGGGGGTAAAATGTTGTTTACTAGCTTCTGCGTATATCTGTACTTGTATAAACATGTCCCTAACACACACATAATTAAAAAAGTATTAAAAACGGACTAATGAAAGAAATCAACCAAAGAAGCCTGGAAATCTCACCGACATTAGGGCTACATGTAAGAAAACATGCAAGACTGCCTCAATTTCTGAAGGCCCCAGGAAAGGCAAACCTATGTAAATGACTCACAAAGTATCAGGGCTCTCCCAGCCCACTGAGTCTGAAACCTTTTCCTGGCTCACTTCCATTTTCACAGTATATTTTCTTTTCTGTATAAGCTGCCGCTGGCTACCACTATCCATGTGTCCCTGGTCCAGGTTTTCGTTCTCGGAGTCTCAGCAGTTTCCCTTTGGACCCGCAATGTACACACTGAAGAATGAGTGTGTGGTCTCAGCAGATCCCAAGAGAACACACAGCTAGCACCTCGAAAACACCAGCCAGGCCATCTTTACTGACACCGAAATTGGCTCATGTTCATAGTTCTGGGACTCAGCTTATCCACAAAGTGGGTAGAAACATCTCAGTTTCATTACCTCATAAAGTACCAATAGTCAAAAGCCAGTCTGGACTTTCTTATTTCTTTTAAAAATTGTTATCATTACTTTAAAAACATAATTGTGGTGTGGGACACTGATGGATAAAGTTGAAGTCTGACTTCTCCAGATAGCTGTTTCCGGCTTGGTTTTTGAAGGTGGACTCCCTTTTTCTCAGCAGGGTTCTCGCACCACCTAATCTGGTAACCCCAGATCTTGTAAGGAGCGTCACATAGCCCTCAGGGAAGATTACAGACCTGACCATTTCCTGATAAGGAACTTCTTCAACAGCACGGGGAATTCCTGGAAGTATCCCACCCTATGCTGAGGAGATCCTAGCCTCCAGCAAATGACCTTTAATCTTACCTAGAAGTCATTCCCCCTCACATAGGATAATTAAGCACTGTTTTCTCCTTTTTGTGATACCCCCCCTACCCCCACCCCCGTTACTGCATCATTTTATGTAGATTAAGTATCCTGGCACCCTTAGCCCTAACGAACCAGACACATTCACCCTCAAAACCCCTCCCCACTGCCCAGAGTTTATAAATAAAGGCTGGCTGGCTTGCTGGAGGCTCTTTTGTCTGCCATTCCTCCACCATGACTGTCTGAGACTCCATTTATTCTGGGGGGAAACCACCACTGGACACCTGGTGGTCAGACAGCAGTGGTGGAACTGCCGTGGCAGCCATTGGTGCCTGCTCTACCACGTCTGCTAGCTTGGTGCTGACCGCCGGTGAGACTCGGAACCTGGCCTAGCACCCAGTCAACGGGCCTCACCCTAAAGCACTCTAGCTGCCCCTTAGCCCCTTTGATCCCAAGGTCCGTCTCTGTCAGTCTTGTCTGGAGGCAAGCGGTACCTGGACCAGTCTGCAGGACGTGGGACCCAGGACACCTGCCAGATGCTAAACGACACATATTTTACATGTATGAGTATTTTGTCTGCATGTGTGTCTATGTGCCACATGTATGTAGTGCCCGTGGAAACCAAACAGGTCATAGGACCCAGGGAATGGGAGAGCTGCCACATGGGTTTTGGGAACTGAACCCAGGTCCTCTGAATGAGCTGCCAGTACTCTTAACTACTGAGCCACCTCTCCAGCCCATGATTCTGTCTGTCTGTCTGTCTGTCTGTCTGTCTGTCTGTCTATCTATCTATCTATCTATCTATCTATCTATCTATCTATCTATCATCTATCAATCATTTATCTATCTATTATCTATGTATCTATCTATCTATTATGTATGTATGTATGTATGTATGTATGTATGTATGTATCTCTCTATCTATCTCTCTATATCTCTATCTATCTACCTTGCTATCTGGAGATGGGTCTCATGTATGCCAGACTGGCTGAGAACCCACTACCTAGCTGAGGATCTTGAGCTCCTGGCTCTCCTGCCTCCAACTCCTGAGTTCTGAGATTACAGGCATACTTCACTATGCCCTGCATGAAGTGGAAGCTTGTGTGGAACGCAGGACTTTGTGTATACTAGTCAAACATTCTACCAACTGAGCTGTATGCCCAGTCCCATTCTGTGTGTGTGTGTGTGTGTATGTGTGTATGTGTGTGTGTATGTGTGTGTGTGTGTATGTGTGTATATGTGTGTGTGTATGTGTGTGTGTATGTGTGTATGTGTGTATGTGTGTGTGTATGTGTGTATGTGTGTGTGTATGTGTGTGTGTGTATGTGTGTGTATGTGTGTATGTGTGTGTGTATGTGTGTGTGAGTATGTGTGTGTGTATGTGTGTGTATGTGTGTGTATGTGTGTGTGTATGTGTGTGTATGTGTGTATGTGTGTATGTGTGTATGTGTGTGTATGTGTGTGTGTGTATGTGTGTGTGTGTATGTGTGTATGTGTGTGTGTATGTGTGTATGTGTGTGTGTATGTGTGTGTGTGTATGTGTGTGTGTGTGTGTGTGTGTGTGTGTGTGTGTGTGTATGTGTTCTTTATCACTTGCTGGTACCTCTAGTTCTATAGGGGGACATGGGTGCTGGAGCCATCCCAAGTGCTTCCAGAGTGGCTGGGTTATGAACTCCCTATGTCTCGGAGAGCCACAGAGCAGGGGCGACATATTTTCAGCTGGTTGAATCCAGTTATCATGGTGAGATGAAGGGGACATTTTCTTCTGTAATGGAAAGACTTTAAAGGGAAAAATACAGAACTGTGGAGGGGAAGCTTAAGGAGAAAGAAAAGAAAGTGAGGGACTGTCCACACTTTGTTGATGCACAAACGAAGAACAAGTTTTGGTGCCTTTCCACTCTCCCAGGTGTTAGAACAGTGTGGGTACGGGTGGAGGCTGGAATGCGAGGCACCAGTTTCTGCCATTCACTGCCCCTCCTAACAGTGATAAGGACATCTGTCCCCAGACACTCACCTGGCTTAGCTCAGCTCCTATCCAGTATCAACATATTTAAGACGCATGCCTGAGGCTGGTGACATAGCTGAGTGGGTAAGAGAACACTTGCTCCAAGGCAAGAAGTCATGAGTTTGAGTCCCCAGCACCCACATAAAACTGGGCATGGGTTTGTCATTTCAGTGTTGTGGGTTGGTGGCAGGTGGGTCTCAGGAGCTCCCTGGCTGGGCAGCTAAAATGGTTAGCTTCAAGTTGAGTGAGAGAACTTGTGTCAAGGGAATAAGGTAGAGAGTCCTAGAGGAGGCATCACTTGTACTTCTCTGCCTGTCACATATATCTGCATACACATGTGCACACCGTGACACAGAATGACACCCACCACACAGACAGACAGACAGACAGACAGACACACACACACACACACACACACACACACACACACACACACACACACACAGGTGCCTGGATACCCCCACGTGGAGTAATAGATTATTTACATATTATTTAATATTTAATCACTTCCATATTGACTAATAAGCCTGGGACTACCTTTCTAAGACCTCTGGGCCTCCAGAGCTTGGGTAACCAAAGAGTTAACCACAGACACTTACGGGGTCTAGCTCTGGGTCTTTCTGCTTAGTCATTGTTAATGGCCCAGGTTCTAAGTGTGTCCATCCCCTCCCCAATCTCTCAGGCCCCTCACAATCTGTGGGAAAAGGGACTCTATAGCTATGACTAGAGATCAGGAGGGGGCAGAGGAACCTGAATTAGCCAGCCAGTGGGCCTGATGCCATCACAAGTGCCCCATAGAGGTGATGGAGTGAAAAGGCCCACTGTTCCTTTAAGCCCGCATGCCCAGTGCCCTCTATTCTGTCATCTCCTCTTTATGTCACTCTCATGTAGCTTGTCCTGTATGCCATAGTAAGTTTCCCCAATTCACTGTCTTTCAAACATCTTCAATAGCTTTCAGTTTCCTTCTTCACCTCTTACGCAGCACAGAGATGAGCAGAAGTTGCATCCCTCCCCACCAAATGCCTTCTCCTTCCGGCACCTGTCACCTGTCTCATAAGGGAGTATCCTAAATGCCATGTTCTGGTCTGATTTCTCTTGCCATGATAAAACACGAACCAAAAGCAATTTGGGTGAGCAAAGGGTCTATTTGGCTGACATTTCCAGGTCACAGCCCACCACTGAGGGATGTCACAGTGGGGACTTAAGTAAGAGGCTGAGGCAGGATGATTCTGATGATGGTGGTGATCACAGCCACGGCCTCAGACAAACACTTTGGGTAAAATCGTCAGAGCACTGGGTGAAGCAAGGTCCCCAGTTGGTTACTAAGCAGCTTGGATACTGTCCCTCTCTCCTTGGGAAGAAGTGACAGATGTGCTGGTCCTGACTGGGGATGGGTAAGTCCTGCCATGGACCTGCTTCCCAGGGGCATGCACAGACTTTCAGGTGAGGGAGCCAGAAGCACTCACCCGACTCTAGAACCGACATCCTGGGCTTCTACAGCCACTTCTCTGGGCATAACCTGGAACGCATCCATCAGGCTCCACACTGCCTCCCCGGGGCCTGGACGCCACCTGTACACTGTAGGGATGAATAAATGAGTGGGTGACTGCAGCAATGCGTGAGTACTGAGCTGGACTTGGGAGTATGAAAGAAGTGGAACACAAATCACATCAGTCAGGTAGGAGATGTGTGTGTGTGTGTGTGTGTGTGTGTGTGTGTGTGCACGCCCGCACGCTTGCGCACGCACATCCACATGTGAATGCTACAGTCAATGTAGGCATCTTTCTCAGTCACTTTCAACATTATTTTTAAGAGAGTTTATGCTGGTTACTTTTGTCAGCTTAACACAAGGAAGGGTTATGTGACAAAAAAAAAGTCTTGGCGATTGAGAAGAGGTCTCTCTCCATTAGACTGGCCTGTACAGGATTTTCTTGACTCATGATGGCTGTGGAAGGGTGAAGCCCACTGTGGGCAGTCACCACTGAGCAAGTGGTTCTTGGTGGATAAGGAAGCAGGCTGAGTTAGCCATTGGGGTAAGCCAGCAAGCAGCACTCCTTCAAGGTCTCAGCTTCAGTGCCTACCTTGGCGTCCCTCAGTGATGGACTGTGATCAGTGTGTGTAAGCTGTGGTGTTTTGTCAGAGCAACAGAAACCAAACCAGGACATAGGGTCACGGTGTGCCTAGTGTTTACAGATTTGTCTAAGCTGGTTGGTCACGAGCACCAGGAATTCTCTTGTCTCTGTCCTCAGCACTTGTATTACAGGCATGAGCCACCAAAACCAGCTTTTTAACAAGGATTCTAAGGAACCAAAAGCAAGTCCTCCAGCTTGCATGGCAAGCCCTTTCCTGACTAAGCTACCTCTCCAGCCCCAGACATCAAGATCTTAATTGGTTCTCTTTGAGTGGTTTTAGTTTTCAATTACGGTCTTCCGGCACATTCAGAAATGAGTGCCCTGGCCAGGAGTTAACAGCGCAAATGGAACTTCCTCGTGGTGACAAATGCAGGTGTCTGTGGAAGGCAGTGGCAGGAAATAAAGTTTAAGTACAGATCAAGAACTGGGGGTGGGGCAGAGGAGCCCACCTGCGACACCATTAGCTGGTTCTTCAAGCTCCAGGTGTACGTAGGACCTGGGGTTTTAGAAGTGAGGGAGGGGTTCCACGGGATGTGTCTTTGGAGGTGTTCCCACGTGAGACGGTCCCTGACTTTTCTGCTCAGCCTTTAAAGCATCACCTAGGGCCACGTAGAGAGGTAGAAACCGTGGAGCCCATTAAAAGCGTAGGTATACAATAGGTGCTTAGCTGGTGCATACTGAGTTGGCATGCAGATGGAGAGGGCTCAGGGTGTGGGATATAGGTGAGGTCTGAGATCTGGGCCCTTGGCTTTTGGCCAGAGTGGGGCCCTGAAGCAGAGCACAAGGCTCTGGCTTCTTTCATCCTGAGTGTCCCAGAACCAAGCTGGAAGGCAGGGTGCTAGAAGGGCTTAGGCATTAGTCTGCGACCATGAGTGCAACCCTTGGCTATGAAGCAGCAGTTCAGAGCAGATCCTAGCTGAAGAATCGATGTCTTTATTTGCTCCCACAAAGGAGTAGAAATGGCATCAGGAGAGGCCACCATTTATTCTTTCTTGCTATCTAGGTCAATAAGCCAACGTATGGTGTCCCTGCCACTTCCTGAGGGTGCAGCTTAACCCCTCCGCGCTATTGCCTAGTGTGCTCTTGGCACTGTGGGGAGGAGGGGAGATGGGCCTGAAAACTCACATCATTCATAGATGATTGGGAGAGGAGGCCCGGCACCATCGGACAACAGAAACCCTGCTACAATGCACTCTGATCTCTGCTTTGTGCCGGCATCTGAAGCACTTGGGCCCCTCCAACAGGGCCCTTGTCTTCCCAGATTGGATGCTTTCTAGGAATGAGGGACACCGCATGGATCCTCTACTGTGCCTCCAATGGGACAGCAGGATCCCATCCTTATCCCAGAGATGGACATGTTGCCAAGGGACAGGTTCCTGGGAGACCAAAGTGAGTAGAAATCAGCCCGAATGGTCCCGAAGCTCAGGACAGTCTATAAATAGTATGAGATGAAGATTTTTTTTCCCAGAGATACTATCTGAAAAAGTTCACATTAATTCAACATGTCATCTTCGCCGTGAGCCATCCCTGAGATCAGAAGCCTCAGCCACGCACCCGCTCAACACTACGAGGGTGATTAGGCAGCATGTCAAGAGCTGAAATTATGGCATCAGGCAAGCAAGGGCTCTGGGCTGAGGACGCAGGATCTGAGGCCTCCGGCAGGAAGCCTGTGTCTGCTGGTTCAGGTGCCAGGGCTAGAATGCATTTGCTGTGTGGCTTACATGAAACAACTGGCCTCTCTGTGGTGTCTTCTTATCAAAAAAACCCTGCATGCCTCTTACGTATCTTCAAATCCATAATCCCCATTCTCTCTCTCTCTCTCTCTCTCTCTCTCTCTCTCTCTCTCTCTCTCTCTCTCTCTCTCTCTCTCCCCCATTCCCCTACCCCACCCCCACCCCTCTGTGTGTGTAGACCAGGGACCAACCTCTGTTGTTCCTCATATTTTATCACCTTATATTTTGAGACAAGCTCTGTAATGGGCCTGTAACTTTGCAATTAGGCTAGGCTGGCTGGGTAGGGCACCCAGGCACCTATCTTTCCCCAGCTCTCCAATGCCATGACTATATGACTACACCGTTCTTGACTTTTTCTGGGGATCCACCTTAGGCCTCCACATCTTGCTCCACATGGGGCACGCTCTTTGCTCACTGAGCTACCCCTCCTCAATTCAGAGTTTGGTTTCGATGATCTTTTTTTTTTCCCTCTGTATTAAATTATTGACATGAGGGCAAGCAAGATGGCTCAGCACTTACAGGTCCTAGCCGCCAAGCCTGAGGGCCTGAGTTCAAAGCTGAGCCCTACAGGGTGGAAGGAGAGAACCAACTCCCTCAAGTTGTCCTCTGGCCTTCATACACATGTGTAACATGTATGAACACACACACACGTATAATGAGTATTTAAAATTTTCATTTCTATTTCATGAAAAGTTATGCATATGAAAGCTTTACAAAAACACATGTGGGGTTGATTTCTAAAACTTAGTTTAGTGTTTTCCTTAAAATGTTTCTCACTTTGCAGACATATCTCTTTTTAAAAATTCATTATATTGTTAAATGCCCATACAACAAAATTGATGTATGTATGTATGCATTCATTCATTCATTCATTCATTCATTATCTATCTATTTATTTTTTGTTTTACCACCAATAGACTCCAACCTGGGGACACAGCAGGACCAGATGCCCAGCTTAGGCACCTGAGTGTCCTCAGATCTCAGCTTCCTTTGAAAACTCAGCACCTACCTACAAGTCCTCTTCATCTGGAGGACTCTGGGAGCCAGCATGGTGCGAGGGACCCCAGCTGGGGCAGGCGTGCTGCCTGTGCCATATGCATGGCCGTGTCTGAGCCTGTCTCACCCTCTGGGTTTATCATCTAGAACTGAGCACCAGGAGTGCCGAAGACTCGACACACCTCAGACAAAGGCTGGGGACAACAGTAGACATACCTTAGGCACTCGGTCGCTCTGTGAGTCACGAGCATAGAGTCTTATGTGGGAAGATATGTGGTGAATGAATACATAATCCCATGTAGCAGGAGTTACCCTGGAGCCAGAGTTCTAGGATGCTGTGTGATGCTGTGTGTTATTATGGCTGATGCCTGACCGGTGTTTCTCAGGGGATCCAACACTTGGTCAGGAGGCCAAATGCTGAGAGCTGCTGGAGCCAAGGGACTGGAGATAAAGGACCTTGTTTCTCCTTGGCTACCTCACGCAGCATCCCAGGGCTCAGTGACCGGAATAGCAGGTAGATGTCAGGGCAGCTCTCCTCTGTGCTCCTCTGCCTGGGCTCTAGTCTAGGGCACCATGACTAAAGGAGTAGCCTCTCCAACATTGGATCGTTCCTCCCAGGCCCCACTCCTGCCTAATTTGACCAGAGTCCCAAGCTTTAAGTTTGTTTAATAACCTCCTGACATTAAATAAACAACCTTGCATAAAGGAGTAATTTGTGAGACAGAAAGAAAACAAATACCAGGCAAGGACAGGAGGCACAGTGATGGCAGTGGCCAGGCTAATTACATTCCTGGGCCCACCTAAGTCCGACACCAGCCTCAGGCATATAGATCTTGGCTCCTCTCCATTCTGGGAAGACTTCAAAAAGGCAAGCAAGGGAAACTTTGCATTAGGCTGGTGGTGATGGAGCATCATTAGAATTCTGGGGGCATACCTAATGCCATCTAGTTGCTAACACGATGCATCATTTTATGCTAAATAATTGATCACGGTGCAGAGATTGTGTTTGTGGAGTCTAAAAAAGTGATTAGAATGGGAAGGGTTTCTGGATGGCAAGTTGCATCTGTAACCCAGAGCCTCTTCCAAGCACATCTTCCAGGGGGCCTTGGGGCATTGGGGATTTTTGCCACGCTGGAGATGGGGGTAGTCCTAGAGTGCTGATGGAGCAGGATGAAGGGTGAGTGATGGCATAGATGGGCAAAGTAGCCTCATATAAGGCCAACAGGGGTGAGGGTGGTGGCAGAGTCCTTGCAGTGTCCTAAAGGGCTACACCAGCCTGCCACCTTCTTAGGAGCCCTGCAGGAAGGAAAACGGTCTGTCGAGGGAGAAGAGAACATACTATACCCACCCACTGGTCCAATGCCATGACCACAGGGACTTGTTGTGAAAGGGTGTTTGCCCCCACGGACCTGCCCTCTGCTCAGCTCAGCTTGCTGATTCTTCCCTGTTTCCTCTACAGTCTCTTTCTCCTTTCCATCCCTCTGCAAGGATAAACTCCCAGAACTGGGGCATGTGAACAGAAACACATAGTGACCCCAGGGGCCAGCAGGCTGTGAGGAGCCTGCCAAATAGCTGGGCAGAGGAAGGACTTTAGTGGGTGGAGGTACTGAGAGACTCTAGCTCACCATTACAGTAACTGGGAAGCAAAAAACATGAGGTACCCAATGGAAATCACAGTGTTTGTGGGAAAATTGTATGGCTGGAGCAGTGAGTCCAAGCTTGCACACTGCTTGCCTGCTAGGTACCTTATGGAAGTGTGACTTCTTTTGACCCTGACCTTGGGCTTAGGTGTTGGATAGTGCTAATTGTCCACAGGCCTCCAGGTATACCTGTGAGGGATTGTTTAGATAAAAGTTAGCCTCTAAGAATATCTGTAGGGGATTTTCTTGGTTATGTTTATTGAGGTGGGAAGAGATGCCCATTGTGGGTGGCACCATTCCCTAAGAATGGCATTTGGGACTGCATAGGAGTAGAGAAAGGGAGCTGAGCACAAGCAAGTGGCCATGCATGCTCTCTTCTTGTAATGTGACCAGCTGCCTCATGTTCCAGCTACCTTGACCTCCACTACATATGCACTGAACCTGCAACGGTGACCTAAAACAACTCCTTTTAACCATAAGTTGCCCTTTTCAGAGTATTTTATCACAGAAATTGAAATGAAACTAAGACAAGCTTCTAAATTAACTACTTTGTGGCTGCTGTAGAATCCCCAAATACCTTTGAAAGACACCAATGCCTTGGAAAGACTGACTGCATTGGTCCCAGACAGAATCTGGCCAAATGTCTTCTTAGGGTCTACACCAACCATTTGTTTCTTTAGGTGTGTGTGTATGTGTGTGTGTGTACATGCATACATATGTATAAGTGTTCACATGCATGTGCATACACATGTATAACTGTTCACATGTGTGTGCATGTGTGTGCACATTCATGTAGAGACCAGAGGGCAACCTAACGTATAATTCCTCAAGATGCAGTCTACTACCACTTTGTTTTTGAGTCAGTGTCTCACTGGTATGGAGCTCAGGAAGCAGTCTAGTGTGGCTGGCTTCTGAGTCTGAGGTCCGTCTCTCTCCATCACTCCAACACTGAGACTGGAGGTGCATGCCACCATGCCCAGCTTAAAATTAAAAAAAAAAAATTTTTTTAAACATGTGTTCTAGGGATTGAATTCAGGTCCTCATGCAAGAATTTTATCATTTGAGCTATTTCTCTTGCTCTACTCCAGGCTTTCTGATATGTGACAAGGAGACTAGCCTCTGGAGGGGAGTGGGTGGCTCAAGACGGCCAGCGTGGCTCTGAGGCAGCTTGCTCTGGCTGTGTGTAGGTCAACAATTTTGGAGCACGAAGAAGTAAAAGCGTGGCAGTAGAAAGAGATTTTTGCTGGTACTGAGCACCGGGTGGATGGAAAACACTGCTCTGCAGTGGGTGCCTCAGCTGGGTGGCTTGGCTGGCAACACTCAGGACAAGTGTGAGTTTGAAGGAGGCGACCTATCAAGGTTATATTGCTTAGGAGAAGCTTCCTGCACAGAGTGGATGGGGGGAGGTCTTCCTGTGTCTTGTTAGTGAGGATCACACACTGCAGGCCCCACTCCCAGCCAGGGGCTTCCTCTTTCCCTGTTAAACCTATTTCCCTCTCACTCCCCAAGATTGCCTACCTGTGGCTTCCAAATGTCCTAGTTCTCAGCATGTTACTGAATTTGGGGTCACACCATGCCCCAAGAAGTTAAATCCAATCATGGTCATCAAGAAGCCAATTAAAACAACTGAATTAATAGACGGGGGCAGAAAACAGAGACTCTTTCAGTGTAGCCACTGTGAGAAGAAGGACAAAGGCCTGGTGACCCCCTTCAGTCCACCTTTGGGGTGCTGAGGTGAGATTTAAATTTAAGCAGAGAGCCAGGGTATGCACATGTAAAGCAGTTCAGATCAGGATGTGACCCATTGGCGTCATTGTCTGGCCTCAGTCTCTTCCTGTAAGGTGTGTCACAAACTCTCCTTTCCTGTATACAACTTCCCCTCTTGGTGTCTTCTGTTCCTTCTTCCAGCACAAGATTCCAAGGCAAACCCCTTTTTCGTGGGGGTCCATTATGAGGGACACACATGTCTATTTCTGCCCAGGTAGTTTGTAAGCACACTTGTCCTGGTTGGGTGACCTCCTTGGTAGCTGGAGAGCTCCCTCAGGCCCCAGAGCCATCTCCCTACTCCCTGGCATAATAAAATGTGGCATTCTTGTTAGTGAGCTTGCTAGTAGTTCACTAAAACTGCCATCTCCCTGTCCCTCGCGGTCTGAAAACAAGCTGGTCAGGCCCCTACTGACTCTGATAGCTTCACAGAGGTGACCCCACTCAACAGATGGGGTCACAGAGGCCCAGGGATGAGAGGACATGGCCAAGGTCATCTGTTTAGGTGGTAGAAGTCTTCGGTCAGAGACAGCCTGCAGCTAGCAAACGCCACTTACAGTCTAAGTTCCTTGGGCACTGTCCCAAATCTCCAGCAAGGAAATGCATTTTTTAACAGACAGAAACTGGCTTTCGAATGGCCTCGTCACTCTCAGGGCATGACCTAACTGATGAACAGCCTGCTGTGATCTACTTGGCTCTGGTCTTTGTAGATGCCACCCATCTGGACTGCCTTTGTCCCCTGAGGGCCTACGGTCTGGCCACACCTCTGTTCCCAGCTGGCTCAGTTTCTCTGTGCTCTTGTTTTAGACACCCACACAGTGTCTGGCCGAGATTCGCTTTTGAGCTAAAGGTCACAGTGACTTGTAATCTCCAGGGAGGTAGTGCCAAGGATGCTTGCAGCAGGGGTCATCCCTGTGTCCTAGGTCGTGAGATCAGGAGGGAGGACAAGACTGTGAGTGGAGTCAGGGTGAGAATTCTTACCAGGGAGCTACTCCAGCTGCCTCCAGGATGTGCCCCACCAGGGTGGGGCACCAAGCCTACTGGGAAAACCACCCTCTGAGCTCATTCACACTACCTCTGAGATCTGTTCAGCTTGAGATGCAAGATTTGGACCCCGAAAAGGGAGAATGAGACTCCTGTCCTCTCTTGAAGGCCAAACCACTGTGTCACTTGGTAGAGCAGTAAGAGACTCTTGTTAAGTGTTAACACCATTGTCACGGGTGCCACCCTGAATATATCGAGGACGTGGTGAGAGGCAGTGAGCAGATGCAAAGTTACCGGGAGGAGACCTCCAGGCAGGGGCATTCTGCTGGGGACAGGCGAGAGTGACCAGGGATCCGTGGTAGGGGACTGGCCATCATGGGTGGTCAGGTACTGCGGGCAGTCATTCTCTCTATGCTGGTTCAGGATTCTTTCTACAACTTGACAAGGCCATCTGGGGAGTTCCCCTAAAAGGAGACTTGGTCAAAAAGAGTCTAGGGCCGGGCATGGTGGCACACATGCCTTTAATCCCAGCAGAGGCAGAGGCAAGCAGATCTCTGTAAGTTCGAGGTCAGCCTGCTCTACAAAGTGAGTCCAGGAAGCCAGGACTACACAGAGCAACTCTGTCTCTAAAAACAAAACAAAACAAAAAACAAACAAAAACAGAGGCTCTAGGCTCAATCAGTAATGCATAAAGACCCCAGTTCACCGCATCTGAAAGCCCCATGTGGTGGTGTACACGAGTAATCCCAGTCTGGGAAGGCAGATACAGGTGGATCTCTGGAGCTGGCCAGCCAGCCAGCCTTCCATAGCTGGTTGAGCTCCTTGTCTCAGTGAGAGACTCAAGGTTGTACTCTGGCCTCCAGAAGCACACCACATGTGCACATGCACTCCACCCCTCCACACAGGAACATGCTCTCATACCTCCACACAGGAACACACACACACACACACACACACACACACACACACACACACGCTGCCTGTGTGTGTATGTGCCTCTGTGTGTATGTGTGTCTGTGTGTGTGTGCCTGTATGTGTGCCTCTGTGTGAGTGTACGCACCTGTGTGTGTGTGCCTGTATGTGTACACTCCTGTGTATGTGTGTATGCTCCTGTGTGTGTGTGTGTGTGTGTATTTTTAAATAAGGCTTTGAGATCCCTGGCACTCACAGGGTCCAACGTGGTCTAACTTGGTCTTCTTATGTCCAGTGTAGCCCTTCCATTCCTCAAAGTCGCTGAGGCCCAGCTGAAGTGAGTGTCAGAACCACAGATTCCTGCTAGGCCTCTAACATTGTGGGATCAGGGTCACACGCTGAAAGTGGCTGCTCTCTCCTCCTCCA